>NC_056727.1:224549430-224579344 GCF_019279795.1 Protopterus annectens
ATTCAAACTCATTGGACTGTCCTCGGTTTTGGGGAGATTTGGGACTTCTTTTTGGAACCCCTTTGCCACGTCTTCTTAAACGTCTGTTTATCTGAATTCTGTTGAGACTTTTTACTCTGCTTTTTGCTAAAACTGGATGAGGGGAAAGAAAATCCCTTGGAGAATTTGGAAAAGGAGGGCTGAAAAATGTTAGAGGCTCCCTGGATCAGTTTGCCCCTTTCGTCACACTTTTTGATCACCTCTGCACACCGGAGGCCAAACACTAAATCTCTATCTCATTTCTTTACATCTGGGAGGTTCTGAGAATGCATCCAAGTAAACCTCCTTAAAACAGTACCAGTGGCCAATATCCCTGGAAGAAATATCAGTAGAGTCCTACATAGACTACAAACAATGAATAGGGGCCTCTGCAATAAAAGAAACTAAGTTATTTAAAGCAGAAACTGTTGATAAACCATTTCTCCTACTTTCACAATATGTCGGTATAAACTTTAACATGAGCCTGACAATTTTAAATTCTGCAAACAAAAGTTGCAGAAGCATACACTTTTTCCCCATATCTATCAATAATTTCCCATCCTTATTAGAAAGAGTAGGACTGAAATTAACTATATACTTAGCAGGAGTCGAGTCAACTAAAGATGTAGCTGCTGGATGAAGTCTGGGAATAGTGTTTAAAAATGTAAAAGCCTGAGGAACTTTATACATCCTGTTTGCCTTTTTAGAGACAGCTTGCTGACTATCAGAAACATTGCAGGCAGTAAGATACACATCCTCTGAATCAGATAGGACAGTAGGAATTGGTGTAAGTTCTGCAAAACCCTTCTGCAACAATTCATAGCATTTTCTGAGGGACCGAGAAACCTCAGTGTTCTCCCAAAACAAAACATTGGGACATTCTAGCAATAGTCTCAGAGAAAGAACCCCCCCCCCGCAACACATTGAATCTGTCCCTGCATCTTCCTGCTCTTCTTCAGAATCTTGAATTTCTATAGCAAAAGAGGCATCCCTCTTTCTTTTACTAGAAACTACTTTACAAGAAGGATCAAAACCCTGAGCCAGTCCCACTAAACTACATCTATCCAAAGAAATTTCAGGAGGAGGAGGAGGAGGAGGAGGAGGAAATACATACTTGGTTTTCTGTTTCTCGTTGACAGGAAAAATGGAGACAACCATGTTACTAATGGCAGCCACTGCTTCCATAGGGATGGGCACAGCATTATGACACAACGGGGAAACTTTCCTGTTCTGTCTCCCAGGACCGGCAAGAGTGGCACACCCTTGCCCCCTAAGGAGACTGCAGCAGCTGGGTAAAAGATGAGCAGTCTGATGTACAACAAAAGTTAAACAAACGGCTTTTGCCACCACTTGAGGCTGAAGCAAATTAATAGCATACCGTGGCCGCAAAGGTTGTTTGCTTAACTTTTCCTTTTTGTGGCTGGAAGGACCAGTAATCTGTTCCATGGTCAAGCCCAAACTGGTGCCTCTTTCCCTGGGATGAAAAGCAGCATGTGCCAATGAAAGTACAAGTCCACAAAAGTTACTTTTTTGACAGAAACAAATCACAGTAAAAAGAACTTTCAACACTATGGGCGCTCCACAATGGAAAAAATAAACACAATTTATCCACAGAAACTACATTTTCAGTTAGTTCAGACTACTTTTAAACTGAAAGAAAAAAACAAGTGCTCCTTTTAAAAGAACATTGCAGTCTTGAGACAGTCCATTAAAACACAACACTCAGCTTTAAAATAATTTTCCTGAAGAGGGAAGTAATAAAACATCAGTAAATATAAGAAAATGGAACTTCTTCCGCCAAAGGCAACTTATCTGCCCAGCAAAGGAAAGCACAGTCTGACTGTCAAGCCGTGAAAGCTTCATAACAGCGCACTCTTCAGCATCAGGAAAGTTCTGAAGTGCTTTGCATCCAAACTTGTCTTACAGTCATCTAGGCTCAAATTACTTAAAAATGTGGGCATATTGAAGGTATCCTGAAGCTTTGAAAGATGGCCAGCTGTTACTTCCTTGGCAGGATATAACCCATATAACTAAGCCTACTGTAGCCAGTGATCAATATGAAGAACATCCTTCGCTTGATAGTACTCTAATGTCTTTCATTAGGTATTCTGTTACAGGTTCATAGGATGATACTAGGCTTTTGGCCTGGAGGCCCTTATAAGCCTAGCCAAGAATTTTGCCCATGATCCCTCAAAGTCAGCACCTGTTTCCCCTGTCCAGCAGGGACACAGGTGGGATCCCAGGGGTGTATTATCTGTTTCCCATCTAGTCGTCCAGGTTCCTCAAAGAGGGCTAGAGAGGTACTCTGCTCAACATAGAGAGGGAGTCTATTCCACAGACAGGGGAGTCTTTGGGACACAAATCTATCCTGCCAACAAGTTCTATTATCATTATTATTATTGTTGTTTTAACAAGTCCCATGTTTGTCTGTATATCATGTATCAGACCATGAAGGCAAGCATTATCAAGGTGCAGAAGAACAGGATTCAACACCCTACTTAGAATTAATTTCCACTTTATTCTCATGCAGATTATAATCATCATTTTTTTCCTCAAGCTAAGATGAAAAAAGAAAAACAAAACCAAACAATACCAAGCAAGAAATGTTGAAAATCTTCATAGTGCCAGAAAAAAGTATCAGTGGGAAACCAACAGTAATGAGACTGGTAATAGTATCAGATGTAAGTGAGTCGTCTTTAGCATCATCATCATCGTGAACAATGCTATGAGTCTCAAAGTGACCATGGACCCACAAAGTTTGAGGACGTGTTTCCATGCAATGAATCTAAAGAGAATCGAAAGGTGCTCTGATGCCACAAATAATGTAGGTGCATTGTGCACAACTAATAATATTGTAACCAAAGCCATTAAAGAAGAAACAGGTAACAACTACAAGTATTAACTGCTACACTCAGCTAAATCGGCCCATTTGTCAGTACAGACTCTGAGTGCAGCTAGTCTGATTTCACCCTCTTAACACTACTATTTTTTTTTATTCTGTCGTTTTTAAGGTCTAGCCTCCCATTGGTATGAACTACGGCTCTAGATGATTGTCAATGTTGAAGTGACACCTTGCAATAAATGAGAAAAAGGTGAGTTAGTGGATGGCAGATAGATTTTCCTGTACATTTCTGAATACTCCCACTGTGTCTGCTTTACCATGTTTGCCGGGAGTAGGTTCAATGCATCAATCAATCTTGCTGGATGAGAATTGCTTTATTATTAACTTGTTTTCATGTCTTGTCTTACTGCTCCACTGTAAAATACTATCCTTCTTATATCTTTGATCTGGGTAACAAACTCAAAGAATGCAAATAAAGTGACAGTGTGCCTTTTACATATGTGATAACATGGGTAGACAGTGCTATTTCAGATTTAAACAATGCAAAAGAATAATGTGAAGCACAACACAAATAACTTGGCCTAGTTTTTTTGTGGTCCGGGAAGCAGACATTAGCAGGAAGAAAAGTATGAAGATGTGCAGGGATCCATTGCCCTGCATAAGTAATGGCAAGTTACTTCACACAGCACAGCTTTATCACTGATTAAGACATTTCTAAAGAGCACTGGTGCTGTTCACTTTCTGATAGAACGCTGTGATCCTACAGGTTACAGATGTCTCTGGAGATTGTGCATGTAAGAAAAAGAGCTGCAGACCCAAAGCACTATCTCTGGAAGACAGAAATGCAGCGAGTGCGGTGTGCCAAATGTTTAAAGAACTGAATAAATATACTTAAAAAAGGAACAGCAACACAAGGTTTTTGCCATTCTACTTGTTAAAATAGTGGTGTGGGAAGAAACAGCTTCATGTCAAAGCATGCAATACAAAAATGCACTCATCCATATAAAGTTAACAAAGGTGGTAGAGGACGTCAGTGAAGAAATTAAAACATTGTTAATTAGTATGGTATTGCTCAGAAGGGTATCAATGGAAATTGAAACAAATAGGGAATAACAGACACCAGTTCATAAAAGAATCTTGGTATGCATCCAGTAGTATGTAACCTAAACACAGCATGAATGCTGACAGAAGGGTGAAGAGATACAGAACTGGCTGCAAGTTACGATGCAAATGTTAACAGGAGGCGGATGTGTAAAATCTGCCAGATGTACTAACCTACCCACACATGCACCTCTCAATAAGCATACAGTGTAAAAGTACCCTTGCTATAGCAGGAAACAATGTATCAGCCCAGTGCAAGGCTTGTCAAGAATCAGATTATAAGTAACACACCAGTACTGCCATCCTGTAAAGGTACTAATGCAGTCCTGGGCACAGTGCTTCCATTTAACATACCAACACAGCTAACAGAGAACCCCGCTCACAGTAAACATGTTTTTGTAACACATCTGCACACAGCAGAGCACAAAACTAAATAGGTCAAAAAAGACAGCTCACTTGTTGAGCATAGGGGTACAGAAGGTATGTCAGGCTCCACCAATGAAAGCCAAAATCTTGCTGTGGACAGCAGTATGTTGGACATGAATAAAATAACTGCTGCGTTTACTAGGCTGAGTGCAAATAGTAATAGAAGGCATGCTAGTACCCATCCTTCAAAGGTCCCACTGTCAGTGCTATGCTCAACAGGCAACACTATCCTAAAAACAGGAATGTATTTGGGGTTCCCAAGGATGATGATCCTGTTCACATGTGGTGGTAATGTGTATACTGGAGGAGTACCTGTCCAGCTTACCTCTGTATGCTGATTTCAGAGATATTTTACCAACACCTTCGATAACCACATCGCCACAACAGTCAGGAAATCCTTCTATGTGGCACACCTCATCACCAAGGGCTTTTCATCCAGAAAAAAAGGAGGTCATTGTCCCACTGTACTCATCCCTCATTAGACCCATTATAAAATACAACGCCCCATTTGGTATGTACCTCTCAAGACATCTGCATCAACTGGAAAGGCCACAGAAATACCTCACTAAAAGAATCACAGGCCTAAAGCAGGTGCCCTATGCTGACCATTTAAAAAACCTCCAGCTATACTCTGTTGCATATCGTCTACTCATAGGAGATCTCTGCTTAACATACAAGGCCATGTCAAACTCAGAGCTTTTGGACATGCTACACTTAAGGAAATCCCTATCCCTCAGAGACACATGCTCCTGGGATCTAAACCTTGTCATTACAATGAGCAAAATATGCTGGAGGGATAGGTTCCTGACCCAGAGACCCCCCAGACTGGAATAGACTGCCCACACCAGTCAAGCAGAGCGTTTCTTTGGCCCTCTTCAAAAGGAATCTTGACGATTGGATGGGAGATAGGAAATTCACCCCGGGGATAACATCAGTTGCCCTGCTAGATAGGGGTCCAGGGAAGTAAATATTGTGGGAAGAAATAGCCAGGGAATTGTTATGGCTAGGCTTGTACAGGTCCCTTGGTCTGATAGACTAGTACCAACCTATGAACCTCCATACCTCACCACCTACATGCATCTCAAAGCTGTGCACAAGAGACTGCAAGCTATCTTACTTACATTACCTTGGTTTCCTGGTAAACCTGTTCATTCTGTCTTCATGCTTTTAGATGGAAGGCAGGGTGGTACCTGTTGTATTAAACATTTTCAGTGTACAAAGGTGGTGACATATGCCTGATAAACTCAGGGAAGACAGCACTACCACCGCCACAATCTATAAGACAAACACTGACTAGCCTTTTTCATTTGCATAGTTTTGCCACTATGAAACCTGATTATAAGTATTAGTGCAGTACTTTCATTCTGATGTATTGATCCTCTAAGATTGTCAGTTGAACTTGCTGTGCAGATACAGAAAGGCCTTTCAGCACATGCAATACCAGAATGTACAGGGGAAAGATTACAAAGTCATCTTCATTGAAGAGTTTAGCACACCATTTGCAGAGCATATCTTCCTTATGCTGGAATTTTACTAGTTCTTATTCAACTGACCCCCGTTTAAGGATAAATATAACCCACTGTTTGAAAACCTGACATAACTCATCAGTGAAGCTCTTCTGTTTCAGTCTTAGAACATTCCCTTCATTATCATACTGTAAAACTAAAACTTGCTAAAACCTGGTAGCTTTTTTATAGACAAGCATATGATTAAGCATGCCATGTATGAAAGAATGCTTTGTAACATTCCTCTTCATCTTGTCCCCTCTTCAGTCTGAGCGCATCTCTTCTGAATCGGATTGCATTCAGCTGCTGAAGCATCTGCAAACATTCCCCTCCTTCTCCATTAGTATGCAGAACAGTACTTCCAAGCTCAGACAGACGCGCACTCTCTCTCTCTCTCTCTCTCTCTCTCTCACTGAAATGAGCCACGTCTCATCTCCAAGCTCCTGTTTCCTAAGCTGTTAATCAGCTCGCTAACCCCCTGCCTGACTCCGGTGATTATTTCAGTGGCGTACATACTGACATATGAACACAAGAAAAAGCCAGTGGATAAAAGCCAGAGCCTATCACATCCTTTGTGTAATACATTTGATGGGCAGACAACTGTTTTTCCTCCTCTTTTCACCTGTACCTGTTCCAGTTTGATTTCATGATCTCTGTTGTTCTACCTCCTACAACGCAGGCACATAAAGCCTTCCAAACATAAACAAACCTTTACAGCATGTCCTGAGATCTCTGTCTTTAATCTGTAACTTCATCTCAGCTTTCCATCCTACCCTACAACATTTTTGAACCCACAGCTTTTCTCCACTTCCCTTACATCTTCTGATATGCAGATTTTCAATCCATCCAGCCTCCCTCACTTCCCATCTATTATTTTCGTTACCTTGTTTGAGACCATCACACTACTCTTTAACATCTGCTTCAGTTAAAAAGCAGATTTGACTAAGGCCTAATCAGAGTAGGAGTGTAATAAACCTTTAGGCTGATTTGAATTCACCTATAACACACTATGACAGGGATAAATTCCCTTACTGTCTAGTAAGAATAAGAACTGCATTCAGTACACAAAATGTTTGTGTGTGTGTTTTTTTTATAGGTTCATAGGTAGGTACTAGGCTATTGGCCCAAGGGCCTACGTAAGCCTAGCCAACAAGGTTCCCTGGCTTACGCCACCCAAGAAAGTTATTTTCCTGTGCCACTGTCGAGCAGAGACACAGAAGTGATCCCCGGGGTGTATTTCCTATTTCCCATCCACTCATCAAGATTTTTCTTGAAGTGTGCTAATGAAGAACTTTGCTTGACATAGATGGGTAGCCTGTTCCAGAGTATGGGAAGTCTCTGGGATAGGAATCTGTCCCTCCAGCATGTCCTGTTTATTGCGGTGACAAGGTTTAGGTCCCTAGAGCGTGTAGCTCGGAGGGATTGGGATTTCTTTAGGTGTAGCATGTCCAACAGCTCTGGGTTTGACATAGCTTTATATGTTAGGCAGAGATCACCTCTGAGTAGGCGATATGCTACGGAGTAAAGCTGGAGCTTTTTGAGGCGGTCAGTGTAGGGCATTAGTTTGAGTCCAGTAATCCTCTTTGTTAGGTACTTCTGTGGCCTTTCCAGCTGCTGCAGATGTCTTGTGAGGTACATTCCAAAAGGGGCGTTGTACTCTATAGTGGGTCTAATGAGTGTCGAGTAGAGGGGAACGATGACCTCTTTTTTCCTGGATGAGAACCCTTTTATGATGAGGTGTTTACTAGTATTTTTGGCTGAGTATGTCTTGCCGTGTGTTGCCCATTTTCAGATCAGGCCCAGAAAGAAAAACTGCAAGCTTTGTTGCTTAACACAAAGAAATGCCATACGTATTCCCCCACCAAAATGTAAAAGTTAAAACGAGTATAACATCAAGATAAAATAAGAAGAAATACTCTGTGAATTTCATGGTGGTAATAAAACAGTGTCATCAAAGAACTTGACATACGTTAAACAGATTGGTACAGTAAAGTAACACCAAATAAGTTTGTGTTTCTGCTAAGAATCATTGAATGAAACCCAGCTGTACCCAACCAGACAAAACACACTGGCTGAAAAAGAACAAAATAAATAAATAAAGCCTGCACCCTCCACCAGATGTGCACACAGAGGCTTCATCTCCACAACTCCTTTCTTGTACATACTTAAAACTGCAAAACCACAGAGAAAAAAGAAAAGCCCCAAAATCTTTGTCACCAGTGATGCACACAAATAGAACATGCCTGGCAAGCAGTGATTCCATGTGTAAAACTGTAATCGTGGAGTAGACAAAAAACTGACCAGTGACCAGTGTAACCTTTGTCAACTCACATTTGACCGAGTGTAGGTCAACCAAGTTCTGTAGCGTACGTGGGTTTGGAGGGATCAGGAGAGTAGAAATATTTCCTGAACAACTATCAGAGGGAATCATTTGGAAAATGATGAGGAAATAAATTGATCACCTATGATTGGTAGGAAAAGAGTCAGATCCAGATGTAATAGTGACTTAATATTTGAAATAAATAAGAAAACCAGTTTTTGTACAGTACCAGAACCTGTATTCTGTTCACTGCATGGTGAATGCCTGTGCAAAGTCAGAGAGAATACAAAAAACCCTGTGCAGTTTAGAACCATGTGTGATATTCATGTATACAGTTGTTTACTTGAGCTATCAGGGACTAATATTCCTGTATCTCAGTTACTTCTCCTTGCTCTTTAGAACTTATGAAGCTCCAGAATACAATACATAATCCAGCTATGGCCTTATACAACAAAATGCTCACCTGCTATTACACCATAAAAATGCATCTTGGTTCAGAATCTGTACACAATTTTTTGACAGTTTACCATCCTTCTGCTTGGATGCAAGTCCCTGCAGGGTGTTGTTTCCAGTAATATACACTACAGGGTACACTAACTGACATTTCCCCCAAAGCAGCAATTAATGCTTTACATATCAGTTTTATTTTATTTTAATTTTTGGTAGGGGGGCTTTTAAATTACTACCTATTAGCCCCCTTTTTTATTGCCCTGGACACACAATTTATTGGGGTTTGCCTCTTCAGCACTTTCAAAGAATTCTGTTAGAGAGAGTGCATACTAGTGAGTCATTTATCAAGTGATACCCTGTTTCTTGTAGCGCATTCCTTTTGGTGTAGAACACAGAAGTCATACTGAGAAAGCTACGCACTTTCTATGTAGTTCTGCTTGTTTTGAATTACCCTTTGGGATGTGGTAAGAAAAGGCATCTGCTCTGCAAACCCATGCACTGAACTTCTCTAACTTTTTGAACGACTCCATGCTCACAAATGGAAAATGCCTCAAACACTTTTTTTGGGGGGGTGGACTGTATACCCCCTGTGGTAGAGAATTCAACCCCCAAATTTAAATGTCGAAGTCAGGGATATCTACATCCCACAAAACTAACCAGTTTTCCGTCAGAGTAAAGGGTCTTTTCAACTTGTTTTAGCCTCATGTTTGAAGAAATCTATATCACTGATGTGAACACCTGCAGATGGGAATACATCATTATATCTGGTGAAACTCCTAATGGTGAAATGTAAATACATGTTACTTTGTAATTCATAACATATTAGCAGTGCAGTTCTATGGCATCCTGAGCATACACACATTCTTTATAAGTATGGACATCAGTAAGAGCTAAGTCAAGTCCCACAAAGATCAGCTTCACTGTTGCAGGTACGCAACATAAGGAGATGAGAATCTGATAAAGAAGAAGACCCCTACAAAAGAAGGAAGATGAAAGACCCCAGGCTGATGGATCATAGGAAGGCAGGAGGAAGACAAAGGCAGCAAGAAGGAATCAGTGGACACTACACCATGCTGCACAGTGGTCACAATAACAAGGGCAAGAAGGCAAACAAACCAGCAGTGTGTGGGGTACTAGCCAGCAAATGCAGACAGTTTCATAGCACTGGTCAGGCTGATAGTTGACCAGTTCACAGATGCAGAATCAGTACAGTGCTACTGCCTAAAAAGACCACTTTAATGCCACTCCAGAAAGAACTCCATGCTGATGTAAGAGCAGCCAGTGAAAGAGTTTAGGCTATTATTGTGGACATTGTGGTGGCAGAAGTGTGCCTACCCATCATCAGAATCAACTAAAGATTATACTACACCTCCTAAACATCTAGTACAAAAAAGTACACAGAATGGCAAAACATACTGCTTCCACATGCTGCGGAATGTACATTGTCTGTGATTACAGAGATCACCATAATGTGCCATATGCCTTACAGCTGAAATAAGTTTGTCATGGCCAGAGGACATGCTGCCACTGTAGCTGTGCATTAAGCAGCAAATTCACTAACCATGTGAGAATTAGGCAGTGCAAGAACATGCGACCACCACAGTGTGCACTTTTCTTGGTGTAAGAATGCCAGCTGCAGCATAGGCTACACTGTAGCATGCTAGCATAGCTCTAATGTACCAACAACTAGGGCATTAATTAATTAATATTTGATGATTTGGTAGGTAAACATATCTACTGCCCCTTTTCAGTCATAGTCTAGGCTCAAAGTACATTTGGCAATTAGTATGAAGTGGAGAGGCAGTTTTAGCAAAGAACGTGGCACTGGTGTTATTCACATGAGTTTAAACAAAATGTAGCAGCAAGGCAAAAGTACAAAAGACACGGATAAAAGAGTCCGTGGAACAGTATTAGATACATACCTGCAATATATCAGTGGAAAATAAGACACATTTTGATTTGTAACAGTTAATTAATATGGTGACACATTGTAAGATAACCAACAGCGAATGTGTTAGACATTAACCATCATCTCTAGAGCAGCTGCAAAAGGATTATGCAAGGAGGTACTCCTTAACAAGTTTTTAAATGCCTCACTGGAGTCTTATTTTTTCAGTTCTATAGGCAGGTGGCTCCATGTTGCAGGTTCCAGACTGGAGAATGTTTTGAATGTGGCATCAAGGGATAAGAAATTGCCTTGTGTGCTTCTGAAATCATATACGTTCTCTTGAATAGGAAGTTTCCTTTTCAGAAGGTGACAGGAACCTTGTTTTAAACCTTGAAAATAAGATAAGTATGCAGAACGGTAGCCCCTCTTAGTAACTGAGAGCCAGTTGGTGTTTTCAAGTAATTTGTAATGATGGAGTAAGGGATCTGCTAAGAGTATGAATTGGTACGTTTTGTTCTCAACAATTTGTTTTTTATATTATTAGCAAACTGTAAAACAAGAAAAGGAAACCTATATTACAGCTTAGGTAATAATTTTAGCAACATATATGGGGGTTCTTGCAGAGAAAAGATGACTGACCTCACATTTAATTTAATTCAGCTAGGACTTTATTGGCTATTGTTTGTGTGTGTTCTGAAGAAAGGAGTTGGGCTGAGATTAAGGCCTATTTATTTATGTCCTGTGGCACTGGGAATAATTTTATCATGGAGATCATCTGTTAAGTGAATGGGAGAAATAGTGGGCAATTTCTTAAGGACAGAGAACACTATAACTTTAGTTTTCTTGTGGTCAGTTAGCAGCTTGTTAGAGATGGACCATTACATACTTGAGTGAAGTAATTTTTAAAGCTGGCTTTCAAGATCACTGTGGTTATTACTGGATTGTAAGAGAAGTATGTTATCTGCATACATAACCAGGTTGAGATTTGGGAGGTCAATGGGAAGGTCTTTGACAAATATGGAGAACAGAAGAGGTCCAAAAATGATCCTTGTGGGACCATTGTGTTTAGTAGTCCTAGAGAGGGAAGAGAGTTATTGCCACAAACCTTTAAGGATCTTTCCTGTAGATAACTCTAAAACCATCAAATTGTGTTACCGCTAAAGTTTAAATTTTCTTGCTTATTGAGAAGAATGTTATTGTTACAATTTCAAAGGCCCTGGTCACATCTACAAACAGGCCTGCAGTGATGCAGCTTTTATTTATGGTTCAATAAATGGTGTTGGTGACTGTTAAAAGGGCTATAAAAGTGCTGAAGACATTTCAAAATCCATGGTGTATATTATGCAGCAAACTACAGCTGTTACTGTGCTTTAGCAGTTGTTTGCAAGCATTTTTTCAAATATTTTACTTTGTAGAGCAAAGATTACAGATGGGTCTGCAATTCTTCATATCACTGAGAGAAAATACTTCGGTGGTGGTGCTGCGGTAGCGTTGTCGCCTCATAGCAAGACGTTGTCCTGTTCGATTCTCAGCTAGAGTGTCTTCTGTGTGGAGGCATACGTGAATGGGGCATGCCTTCATTGAAGGTTGTGCGTCAGGGCTGGTAACCTGGTAAGTAAAAATCCACTACCAATCATTAGCGGACCGGAGTTCCGCTGTGGCAACCCCTAACCGGGAAAAGCCGAAAGACACAAACAAACTGAGAGAAAATACTTTAGGAAGTGGAATAATGTATGCGTGTTTGAATGCAGAAGGGACAGCATCAGAGGTTAGGGAAAGGTTAAAGACATGGATGGGTAAGGGGTTTAGCAATCTTTTCAGCAGCCACCTTTAAAAAGGTGGGAGTGTGGAAAAGTTGCAATCAGAGTTGTTAAGTTTTTGTAGTAAAGATTTAGTTGTCCAGTAGATGTTTGTGAAAAATGGAAGATTACAGGATAGGAGGCTACAGGTATAATGTAGAGAAGGAGGGGTTGTCATGTTCATGTGATGGAGAGTGTTGAGGAGGAAAGCTATTTGTGATATTATTTATGGAGGACTGTGGAGAGTGTGCATAAACGAAAGTTATGTACTACCATAATGCTAGATCTGTTTTGTCTTCTTCCGTCCTTCTGAACTGTTGGGTATATTTCATTTGACCAGATCAGATGCCAGCATCTCTCAGACTTTTGGATCCAAGGCTCAGGCTCCTCCCCTGACCCATAATTCCCCCTCTGACCCCACAGTTCCTCACATTGAGTTTGCCTGCCTCTACAGAATGATCTTCCTATACTCAGCAAGCAAAAAGCCTGAAGTGATAATAATGCTGTCAAAGGCTGTAAGTAAGACAAGACTCTGAGCAGGACCAGTATGGTAAATCAAGAGCCCAAGACTGGCAATTTGTCAGAGGGACAGAAGGAGAGAAGTCTGATATGAGCAGAAGAAAACATGGATCTATTGTTATGTTAAGTACATAACATTTGCATCTGATGTTATTTTGTTGTTCATCTCAAACATTCTGACAAAGTCCTCAGCTACCACAAACACTGGGATGACTCATGGAAAGATATTCTGAAGGACTGTGGAGCTATACAAAGCCCAAACCTAGACTGCAGGCCCAGTTTGTAATGAGATATAAATGTATGTACTGTAGATCAGGTAGTTTCAGCACAGATATCAAAAGGGACCCTAGAGAAAAAAATCTGTAGAGGTTGCCACAGCCCTAGTCGAATGAGCTTCAGGTTTGTGAGGCAGTGACCGTCTCTTGGCTCTAAAAACATACTTAATGCAATTATACAGCAACCTGAATAGAGTGACCATGGAGACACTGGTTCACAATTTAGTTTTAGAAAAGGAGAGAAAAAGTTGGTCAGATTCTCTGAGTAAAGAGTACAGAATAATAACTGATGATGAACATCTAACAAATGTAAGATACAGTGAAGTCTCACTTAACCGGCATCAGTGAGGACTGGTAGATGCCGGTTAAGTGTATGTTCCAGTTGCTTGAGATGTGCTTTGTGATTTTTCATTGGCTCATATGCCAGCATATTAGCCAATCAAAAATTGCAGAGCTGAGCCACTTCTGTTCAATGCGGATCAGCGGGCTGTTACGCAGTGAACAGAAGAGGCTTCCCTTCCACTTCTGAATTGTGGGGAATTAGTTAAGGCTCCTGTCAGCGGTCTTATTTCTTTACAGAACTCTTGTTTTAGCCTAACTTTCTTCCTGCTTCTGTCTAAGATATGATGCTTTGGATGAGTTGGTAGCAATTCTTACTTCTCTTCTGAGGCTAAGATATGACTGGTGGACTTGTGTACTGAGATGGTCCACATTAGCCATGGTCATGATGTCCTTGACAGGACAGAAGCCTATTTCATGAACAACACAAAGTAAAAGGTGTCATACCTGTACCATGTTTAATGTGGTACTGCTGCAACTTCATGCTACTGCATGGCTCACTTCCCAGGTGCTACAGTTAAGTATACTATGGCAGACTACATAGGGACAGCAAGAATCTGTAAAAATAACTATGGTCTGATCTTTGATCCTTCCCAGAAGGGTAGATCAGTTTCTCAGCAGTGCATGGTGTTCACAAACCTACAGAAGTCAAATGGTATTATAACCTTCATAATGCAGCACTTGACAACTTGGTTGATGAACAAGCCAGCCCTGCAATAGTTATAAATTTGTACAAGTATTTAGGTTCTCTCCTTGGCTATGGTTCAGCTGAGGCAGCTGTGAGGTGTGGATACAGGACATCAAAGATAAACCTAACTAGTCAAAGAACTCAACTTGGGGGAAGAAAATATAATTTCACAAGCACTCAACTAACAAAAACACTCATTTTGGACACTGTCATTCCAACAAAGTAACTGCTCCTACCTTCCACACTGTGGTCACATATCAAGGTCCTGGCTAAACAACAGTATAATTTATTACTAATCAGTGGCTATTATTACAACCATACTTAAAGTAATTAAAGGACTATTGTTCTCGGCTTTTCATGACCTGACAACCCCACCTAGACAATCAATATTCAATTACTGTATCTTTTTGTCTTAAGAGTGCAATGATTAATGGACACAACATTACAGCTATAACCAGTTACTTTGCATACAGCATATATGTTGGTTATTAACCCAGCTCTGCAAACCAAGGGCTTTTCCCACCACTTCCTCAGATTCCACCTTTGCATGCCAAAGTACAGCACTGTTTAAATGCAGATTCACATACACGGCACCCTTCTTTACACTGTAGTACCTCAAACGTTCATGTCCTATGCTCATCTTAACAGCAGCCACTAAGCAGAACAACCAAAGAAAGGAGACATGTCACTGACGATGAAATCTTTTCATTTGAGGGTTATCTAAAGCCCTGGCAACCTTCTCATACTGACACAGTAGCTCAACTATGTGGCAGAAGGTAAGGTGTCACTACTTCACTTTCCATGCCTTTACAGATGGCACAATTTCCCATGCATATTAACTGACTACACTGCCAAAGCCTACAAAAGTACAGGAAATACTGATGTTCCCATTCCCCACGCATATTAACTGAGCACACCGCCAAAGCATCCAAAAGGACAGGAATTACTGATGGCCCCATTCCCCATGCATATTAACTGACCACACTGCCAAAGCCTACAAAAGTACAGGAAATACTGATGTTCCCATTCCCCATGCATATTAACTGAGCACACCGCCAAAGCATCAAAAAGGACAGGAATTACTGATGGCCCCATTCCCCATGCATATTAATTGAGCACAATGCCAAAGTCTCCAAAAGTACAGGAATTACTATTGTTCCCATTCCTCATGCATATTAACTGAGCACACCGCCAAAGCCTCCAAAAGTACAAGAATTACTGATGGCCCCATTCACCATGAATATTAACTGAAAACACTGCCAAAGTCTCCAAAAGAACAGGAATTACTGATAGCCCCATTCACCATGCATATTAAATGAGCACACTGCCAAAGTCTCCAAAAGAACAAGAATTACTGATGGCGCCCTTCCCCACGCATATTAACTGACCACACTGCAAAAGTCTCCAAAACTACAGGAATTACTGATGTTCTCATTCGGCATGCATATTACCTGACCACACTGCCAAAGTCTCCAAAAGTACAGGAATTACTGATGTTTCCATTCCCCATGCATATTAACTGAGCACACTGACATAGTCTCCCAAAGTACAGGAGTTACTGATGGCCGCATTCACCATGCATATTAACTGAGCACACTGCCAAATTCTCCAAAAGTACAGGAATTACTGATGGCGCCCCATTCCCCACGCATATTAACTTGGCAAACTTCCAAAGTTTCCAAAAGTACAGGATATACTGATGGCCCCATTCCCTATGCATTTTAACTGACCGCACTGCCAAAGCCTCCAAACGTACAGGAATTACTGCTGGCCCCATTCCCCATGCATAACTGACCACACCGCCAAAGTCTCCAAAACTACAGGAATTACCGATGACCACATTCCCCATGCATATTAACTGAGCACACTGCCAAAGTCTCCAAAAGTACAGGAATTACTGATGTTCCCATTCGTCAAACATGTTAACCGAGCACACCGCCAAAGCCTCCAAAAGCTCAGGAATTACTGATTTTCCCATTCCTCTTGCATATTAACTGAGCACACTGCCAAACTCTCCAAACGTACAGGAATTACTGATGTTCCCATTCCCCACGGATGATAACTGAGCACATGGCCAAACCCTCCAAAAGTACAGAAATTATTGATGGCCAAATTCCCCATGCATATTAACTGAGCACACTGCGAAAGCCTCCAAAAGTACAGGAATTACTGATGGCCCCATTCACCATGCATATTAAATGAGCACACTGCCAAAGTCTCCAAAAGTACAGAATTTACTGATGGCCCCATTCACCATGCATATTAACTGAGCACACTTCCAAAGTCTCCAAAAGTACAGGAATTACTGATGTTCTTATTCCACGTGCATATTAACTGACCACGCTGCCAAAGTTTCCAAACGTATAGGAATTACTGAGGTCCCTATTCCCAATGCATATAATGTGAGCACACCACCATAGTCTCCAGAAGTACAGGAGTTACTGATGGCCCCATTCCTCATGCATATTAACTGACCAGACTGCCAAAGTCTCCAAAAGTACAGGAATTACTAATGTTCCCATTCCCCACGCATGTTAACTCAGTACACCACCAAAGTCTCCAAAGGTACAGGAATTATTGATGGACCAGTTCCCCATGCATATTAACTGAGCACATTGTCAAAGTCTCCAAAAGTACAGGAATTACTGATGGCTCCATTCCCCATGCATATTAATGGAGCACACTGCCAAACTCTCCAAAAGCACAGGAATAACTGATGGCCCCATTCCCCATACATATTAAATGAGCACACTGCCAAAGTCTCCAAAAGTACAGTATTTACTGATGGCCCCATTCGCCATTCATATTAACTGACCACACCGCCAAAGTCTCCAAAAGTACAGGAATTACTGATGGTACCATTCCCCATGCATATTAACTGACCACACTGCCAAAGTCTCCAAAAGTACAGGAATTACTCATGTTGCCATTCGTCACACATATTAACTGAGCACACCACCAAAGCCTCCAAAAGTACAGGAATTACTGATTTTCCCATTCCCCATGCATATTAACTGACCACACTGCCAAAGCCTCCAAAAGTACAGGAATTATTTATGGCCCCATTCCCCATGCATATTAATGGAGCAGACTGCCAAAGTCTCCAAATGTAAAGAAATTACTGATGTTCCATTCCCCACTGATGATAACTGAGCACACTGCCAAACCCTCCAAAAGTACAGGAATTATTGATGGCCCCATTCCCCATGCATATTAATGGAGCAGACTGCCAAAGTCTCCAAAAGTACAGGAATTAATGATGTTCCCATTCCCCATGCATATTAACTGGGCACACTGCCAAAGCCTACAAAAGTAGAGGAATTATTGATGTTCCCAGTCCCCATGCATGTTAACTGAGCACCCTGCCAAAGCCTCCAAACGTACAGGAATTAATGAATGCCCCATTCCCGATGCATATTAACTGAGCACATAGCCAAAGTCTCCAAAAGTACAGGAATTACTGATGTTCCCATTTCCCATGCATATTAACTGACAACACTGCCAAAGTCTCCAAAAGTACAGGAATTACTGATGGCCCCATTCCCCATGCATATTAACTGAGCACACTGCCAAAGTCTCCAAAAGTACAGGAATTACTGATGGCCCCATTCCCTAGCATATTAAATGAGCACACTGCCAAAGTCTCCAAAAGTACAGGAATTACTGATGTTCCCATGCCCCACGCATATTAACTGAGCACACTGCCAAAGCCTCCAAAAGTACAGGAATTACTGATGTTCCCGTTCCCCATGCATATTAACTGAGCACGCTGCCAAGTCTCCAAAAGTACAGGAATTACTGAAGTTCTCATTCTCCATGAATATTAACTGACAACACTGCCAAAATCGATAAAAGTACAACAATTACTGATGGCTCCATTCCCCATGCATAATAACTGAGCACACCGTAAAAGTCTCCAAATGTACAGGAATAAATGATGGCCCCATTCCCCATGCATATTAACTGAGCACACTGCAAAAGCCTCCAAAAGGACAGGAATTACTGATGTTCTTATTCACCATGCATATTACCTGACAACACTGCCATACTCTCCAAAAGTACATAAGTTACTTATGGCCCCATTCCCCATGCATATTAACTGACCACACTGCTAAAGTCTCCAAAAGTACAGGAATTACTGATGTTCCCATTCCCCATGGATGATAACTCAGCACATTACCAAAGTCTCCAAAAGTACAGAAATTACTGATGGCCCCATTCCCCATGCATATTAACTGAGCACACTGCCAAAGTTTCCAAACATACAGGAATTACTGAGGTTCCCATTCCCCACGCATATTAACTGAGCACACTGCCATAGTCTCCAAAAGTACAGGAGTTACTGATGGCCCCATTCATCATGCATATTAAATGAGCACACTGCCAAACTCTCCAAAAGTACAGGAATTACTAATGGCCCCATTCCCCATGCATATTAACTGAGCAAACTGCCAAAGCCTCCAAAAGTACAGGAATTACTGTTGTTCCCATTCCCCATGCATATTAACTGAGCACACTGCCAAAGACTTCAAAACTACAGGAATTACTGATGGCCCCATTCCCCATGCATATTACTGAGCACACTGCTAAAGTCTCCAAAAGTACAGGAATTACTGATGTTCCCATGCCCCACGCATATTAACTGAGCACACTGCCAAAGCCTCCAAAAGTACAGGAATTACTGAAGTTCCCGTTCCCCATGCATATTAACTGAGCACACTACCAAAGTCTCCAAAAGTACAGGAATTACTGAAGTTCTCATTCTCCATGAATATTAACTGACAACACTGCCAAAATCAATAAAAGTACAGGAATTACTGATGGCTCTATTCCCCATGTATAATAACTGAGCACACCGTAAAAGTCTCCAAATGTACAGGAATAAATGATGGCCCCATTCCCCATGCATATTAACTGAGCACACTGCAAAAGTCTCCAAAACTACAGGAATTACTGATGTTCTCATTCGGCATGCATATTACCTGACCACACTGCCAAAGTCTCCCAAAGTACAGGAATTACTGATGTTTCCATTCCCCATGCATATTAACTGAGCACACTGACATAGTCTCCCAAAGTACAGGAGTTACTGATGGCCGCATTCACCATGCATATTAACTGAGCACACTGCCAAATTCTCCAAAAGTACAGGAATTACTGATGGCGCCCCATTCCCCACGCATATTAACTTGGCAAACTTCCAAAGTTTCCAAAAGTACAGGATATACTGATGGCCCCATTCCATATGCATTTTAACTGACCGCACTGCCAAAGCCTCCAAACGTACAGGAATTACTGCTGGCCCCATTCCCCATGCATAACTGACCACACCGCCAAAGTCTCCAAAACTACAGGAATTACCGATGACCACATTCCCCATGCATATTAACTGAGCACACTGCCAAAGTCTCCAAAAGTACAGGAATTACTGATGTTCCCATTCGTCAAACATGTTAACCGAGCACACCGCCAAAGCCTCCAAAAGCTCAGGAATTACTGATTTTCCCATTCCTCTTGCATATTAACTGAGCACACTGCCAAACTCTCCAAACGTACAGGAATTACTGATGTTCCCATTCCCCACGGATGATAACTGAGCACATGGCCAAACCCTCCAAAAGTACAGAAATTATTGATGGCCAAATTCCCCATGCATATTAACTGAGCACACTGAAAGCCTCCAAAAGTACAGGAATTACTGATGGCCCCATTCACCATGCATATTAAATGAGCACACTGCCAAAGTCTCCAAAAGTACAGAATTTACTGATGGCCCCATTCACCATGCATATTAACTGAGCACACTTCCAAAGTCTCCAAAAGTACAGGAATTACTGATGTTCTTATTCCACGTGCATATTAACTGACCACGCTGCCAAAGTTTCCAAACGTATAGGAATTACTGAGGTCCCTATTCCCAATGCATATAATGTGAGCACACCACCATAGTCTCCAGAAGTACAGGAGTTACTGATGGCCCCATTCCTCATGCATATTAACTGACCAGACTGCCAAAGTCTCCAAAAGTACAGGAATTACTAATGTTCCCATTCCCCATGTTAACTCAGTACACCACCAAAGTCTCCAAAGGTACAGGAATTATTGATGGACCAGTTCCCCATGCATATTAACTGAGCACATTGTCAAAGTCTCCAAAAGTACAGGAATTACTGATGGCTCCATTCCCCATGCATATTAATGGAGCACACTGCCAAACTCTCCAAAAGCACAGGAATAACTGATGGCCCCATTCCCCATACATATTAAATGAGCACACTGCCAAAGTCTCCAAAAGTACAGTATTTACTGATGGCCCCATTCGCCATTCATATTAACTGACCACACCGCCAAAGTCTCCAAAAGTACAGGAATTACTGATGGTACCATTCCCCATGCATATTAACTGACCACACTGCCAAAGTCTCCAAAAGTACAGGAATTACTCATGTTGCCATTCGTCACACATATTAACTGAGCACACCACCAAAGCCTCCAAAAGTACAGGAATTACTGATTTTCCCATTCCCCATGCATATTAACTGACCACACTGCCAAAGTCTCCAAAAGTACAAGAATTATTGATGGCCCCATTCTCCAAGCATATTAACTGAGCACACTGCCAAACTCTCCAAAAGTACAGGAATTACTGATGTTCCCGTTCCCCACGGATGATAACTGAGCACACCGCCAAATCCTCCAAAAGTACAGGAATTTTTGATGGCACCTTTCCCCATGCATATTAACTGAGTAGAATGCCAAAGTCTCCAAAAGTACAGGAATTACTGATGTTCCCATTCCCCATGCATAATAACTGGGCACACAGCCAAAGCCTACAAAAGTAGAGGAATTATTGAGGTTCCCAGTCCCCATGCATGTTAACTGAGCACGCCGCCAAATCCTCCAAAGGTACAGGAAGTAATGATTGCCCAATTCCCCATGCATATTAACTGAACACACAGCCAAAGTCTCCAAAAGTACATGAATTACTGATGTTCCCATTCCCCATGCATATTAACTGACAACACTGCCAAAGCCTCCAAAAGTGCAGGAATTACTGATGGCCCCATTCCCCATGCATATTAACTGAGCACACTGCCAAAGTCTCCAAAAGTACAGGAATTACTGATGGCCCCATTCCCTAGCATATTAAATGAGCACACTGCCAAAGTCTCCAAAAGTACAGGAATTACTGATGTTCTTATTCCCCATGCATATTAACTGACAACACTGCAAAAGTTTCCAAATGTACAGAAATTGCTGATGTTCCCATTCCCCATGCATATAAACTGAGCACACGGCCAAAGCCTCCAAAAGTGCAATAATTACTGATGGCCCCATTCCCCATGCATATTAAATGAGCACACTGCCAAACACTCCAAAAGTACAGGAATTACTGATGGCCCCATTCCCTATGCATATTAAATAAGGACCCTGCCAAAGCCTCCAAACATACAGGAATTAATGATTGCCCCATTCCCCATGCATATTAACTGACCACATAGCCAAGGTCTCCAAAAGTACAGGAATTAATGATGTTCCCATTCCCCATGCATATTAACTAACAACACTACCAAAGCCTCCAAAAGTACAGGAATTACTGATGGCCCCATTCCCTATGCATATTAAATGAGCACACTGCCAAAGTCTCCAAAAGTAGAGGAATTACTGATATTCTTATTCCCCATGCATATTAACTGAGCACAACACAAAAGTCTCCAAAAGTACAGGAATTACTGATGGCCCCATTCCCTATGCATGTTAACTCAGCACACCACCAACGTGTCCAAAAGTACAGGACTTACTGATGTTCCTATTCCCCATGTATATTAACTGAGCACATTGCCAAAGTCTCCTAAAGTACAGGAATTACTGATGGCTCCATTCCCAATGCATATTAACTAAGAACACTGCCAAACTCACCAAAAGTACAGGAATAACTGATGGCCCCATTACCCATGCATATTAACTGAGCACACTGTCAAAGTCTCGAAAAGTATAGGATTTACTGATGGCCCCATTCCCCATGCATATTAACTGTCCACACCGTCAAAGTCTCCAAAAGTACAGGAATTATGATGTTCCCATTCGTCACACATATTAACTGAACACACCACCAAAGCCTCCAAAAGTACAGGAATTACTGATTTTCCCAATCCCCATGCATATTAATTGACCACACTGCCAAGGTCTCCAAAAGTACAAGAATTACTGATGGACCCATTCCCCATGCATATTTCCTGAGCACACTGCCAAACTCTCCAAACGTACAGGGATTATTGATGGCCCCATTCCCCATGCATATTAACTGAGCACACTGCCAAAGTCTGCAAAAGTACATGAATTCTTGATGTTCCCAGTCCCCATGCATGTTAACTCAGCACACTGCCAAAGCCTCCGAAGGTACAGAAATTCCTGATGGTCCCATTCCCCATGCATATTAACTGAGCACACTGCCAAAGACTCCAAAAGTAGAGGAATTACAGATTTTCCCGGTCCCCATGCATATTAACTGAGTACACTGCCAAAGTCTTCCAAAGTATAAGAGTTACTGTTGGCCCCATTCCCCACATATATTAACTGACCACACTGCCAAACTCTCCAAAAATAAAGGAATTACTGATGTTCTTATTGCCCATGCATATTAACTGACCACACTGCCAAAGTTTCCAAACATACAGGAATTACTGAGGGTCCCATTCCCCATGCATATAAACTGAGCACACCGCCATAGTCTCCAAAAGTACAGGAGTTACTGATGGCCCCATTCCTCATGCATATTAAGTGACCACACTGCCAAAGTCTCCAAAAGTACAGGAATTACTGATGGCCCAATTCCCCCCACATATTAACTGAGCACACTGACAAAGTCTCCAAAAGTACAGAAATTACAGTTGGGTCCATTCCCCGTGCATATTAAATGAGCACACTGCCAAAGTCTCCAAAAGTACATGAATTACTGATGTTCCCATTCCTCATGCATGTCAACTCAACACACCACCAAAGTGTCCAAAAGTACAGAAATTACTCATGTTCCCATTCCCCATGCATATTAACTGAGCACATTCTGAAAGTCTGCAAAAGTACAGGAAATACTGAAGGCTCCATTCCCCATGCATATTAACAGTGCACACTGCCAAACTCTCCAAAAGAACAGGAATAACTGATGGCCCCATTCCCCATGCATATTAACTGAGCAAACTGCCAAAGTCTCCAAAAGTACAGAATTTACTGATGGCCCCATTCGCCATGCATATTAACTGACCACACCACCAAAGTCTCCAAAAGTACAGGAATTACCGATGGCCCCATCCCCATGCATATTAACTGAGCACACTGCCAAAGTCTCCAAAAGTACAGGAATTACTGATGTTCTTATTCCCCATGAATATTAACTGACCACACTGCCAAAGTTTCCAAACGTACAGGAATTACTGAGGTTCCCATTGCCCATGCATATAAACTGAGCACACCGTCATAGTCTCCAGAAGTACAGGAGTTACTGATGGACCCATTCCTCATGCATATTAAGTGAACAGACTGCCAATGTCTCCAAAGGTACAGGAATTACTTGATGTTCCCATTCCCCACGGACGTTAACTCAGCACACCGCCAAAGTCTCCAAAAGTACAGGAATTACTGATGGCCCAATTCCCCACCCATATTAACTGAGCACACTGCCAAAATCTCCAAAAGTACAGGAATTAATGATGGGCCCATTCCCCATGCATATTAACTGAGCACACTGCCAAAGTCTCCCAAAGTACAGGAATTACTGATGTTCCCATTCCCCATGCATGTCAACTCAACACACCATCAAACCAAAGTGTTCCAAAAGGACAGAAATTACTGATGGCTCCATTCCCCATGCATATTAATGGAGCACACTGCCAAACTCTCCAAAAGTACAGGAATAACTGATGGCCCCATTCCCCACGCATATTAAATGGGCACACTGCCAAAGTCTCCAAAAGTACAGAATTTACTGATGGCCCCATTCACCATTCATATTAACTGACCACACAGTCAAAGTCTCCAAAAGTACAGGAATTACTGATGGCCCCATTCCCCATGCATATTAACTGAGCACACTGCCAAAGTGTCCAAAAGTACAGGAATTAACTCATGTTTCCATTCGTCATGCATATTAACTGAGCACACCACCAAAGCCTCTAAAAGTACAGGAATTACTGATTTTCCCATTCCCCATGCATATTAACTGACCACACTGCCAAAGTCTCCAAAAGTACAGGAATTACTGATGGCCCAATTCCCCATGCATATTAACTAAGCACACTGCCAAAGTCCCCAAAAGTACAGGAATTACTGATGTTCCCACTCCCCACGGATGATAACTGAGCACACCGCCAAAGTCTCCAAAAGCACAGGAATTACTGATGGCCCAATTCCCTACACATATTAACTGAGCACACTGCCAAAGTCTCCAAAAGTACAGGAATTACTGATGTTCCCATTCCCCATGCATATAACCTGAGCACACTGCCAAAGTCTCCAAAAGTACAGGGATTACTGATGTTCCCATTCCCCATGCATATTAACTGAGCACACTGCCAAAGTCTCCAAAAGTACAGGAATTAATGATGGCCCCATTCCCCAAGTATAATAACTTACTTGGATAGAAGGAAGTTTCTTTGCTCACCAGTGGGAATGGGGAGCCTTGAGCAGCCTACCTATCCCTGTAGGAAGTGACCTCAGCACAAGAAGCTGTAGTAATTGGTTGTTTTGGACCATTTCTAGCTCTTTTGTAGTTCACTGTTTAAAATCCGCATTTGCACGGCTTTGCGTGGTTGTGCGCACAGCACAGCGCCAGTTAAACAAGGTTAAACTTTTTCTGGCTCCGCCAGGTCTGCTCTTCAAATTTTCCCTTAAGGAAGCTCTACTCTTAGTATAATCAGACTACTCACTATATTATAAGCCTAGCACTTGTTCTCAATACTTCTCTACTAAGTAAGCACTCATGCTAAGTAAAGCACTACATCTACTTACCACCCCTGTGAATATCCACTTCCCTTAAAGGTACAGCACTCCCTTATACTGTTCTAGCATGTCGAGTGGTAGATTACTGGCGTCGTCTCCAGTTCAGCTGGTCAATCTGGGTATCTTCAGACAATGCTACAATTGTCTCATGTACACAGACAACCCTCTCCTCCTCCCAACAAACACAAATACATGTGAGAGATGCAACTATATAGCCAAACTGGAGGCTGAACTCTCTCAACTCAGGGCTGGCATGACCAGACAGGAGGAGATGGTAACCACACACACAACAATCCCAGTCCCACATAGACCTACCAAAACTGCAAACCAAACACATAAAAACACAAAGACATACTCGGAGGCTCTAATAAAAAACTTACCAAAACAAAAGAGGCTCCCAAAGCAGGCATCCAAAAATCCACCACCTCAAAACAAAACACATGCAACACATACTTCAATAAATCAGTCTGTCAACCAATCACAGCCCTTAAGGCCAAACACCTTGCCTGATACACTAGTAATAGGTGACTCTATAGTCAGACACACTGATGTCCCGCTGACCAGGCTGAACAAGGAGAGGGTGACTGTGAGCTGTCTATCAGGAGCTAGGATCCGCCACATAACACACGCACTCAAGTCACTCCAAAGCAAGTACAAATATGACTCCGTCATTGTCCATGCTGGTGTGAATGACCTGAGGCACCTCCCTGGACTACATGAAAAGAGACATAGAGGAGCTCTCGATTATGTAGCCCAAGCTGGTATGACCCTGACCCTGAGCAGCATCTTGCCCTCACCAAGAATGATACCACAATACAAAGACAAGATGATCAGCTTTAATAATTGGTTCAAGTACTGGTGTCATTCTAAGGGGATCCAATGTCTGTCTGCCTGGGATGACATGTTGGACAAGCCACGCTGCCATGAGGGATGGCTTACACCTGTCACCACTGGGCTTCCGGATATTGGCTAAGGCTCTTGCCACCCCATAGTGCCTTTTTAGGCAAGACTCAAAGACAAACCCACCTCCTTAGAAAACAAAAATGGAAAAAAACTAAGGGTAATGCTGCTCAACGCCAGAAGTCTAAATCTCAAGATGCAGGCACTTGATGCACTCCTCAGCATGGAGAACATCGATGTCTGTGCAGTAACTGAAACCTGGTTCAAGGCTCCTGAGAGCACCCCAGCTGCCAGGCTATACCTCGTATCATGCTTTTCGCCCCAAAACCGGGCGAACCACAAAAGGAGGGGAGTGTCCATATTCATCAAGGACACCCACACCTCCACGTTAGTAGCAACACATGAAGCATCAGAGACCATACAGGTGCAACTAACCATAGGCAAAACTGCTATACAACTGGTAGCATGTTACAGACCACCCTCCCAATCTCAAGAACCCCACTCAGCCTTCCTGAAGACATTGGAGGATATGAATGTATCACAAAATACCATCATACTGGGAGACTTCAACTACCCAAACATAGATTGAGTACATTATTCTAGCCCTAATACCCTAGCCCAAAGGTTCCTGGAATTCATAAATTCAAATGCACTGGAACAACTAGTCACCTCTCCCACTAGGGAGATAATATACTAGACCTGATCATCACAAACATGGGGACAAAATGCTCCACACGAAGTATACCCCTCACTAGTGAGATCTGACCACAAACTAATCACCCTGGATATACATATCCCACCTCCACCCCAGCACAAAAGGCCACAGTGAAACACTTCTCAACAGCAGACTTCACTCTTTTAAGACTGAGATGGTATCCTTTAAGCCCACTGTGCCAGTGGATACCACATCCCACAATGCCGAATCCTTCACAAATGCTTTCTATGGACATCTCCAAGAATGCATGGATCATGCAATCCCAAATAAATCCAAGTCCCTCTCCACCAAAGGTAAGCGTCCTGTCTGGTGGACCTCAGCCATAAACAAATTGTATAACAAAAGAAGGAAGCTACTGCACGTCAGAGCAAAATCCCATGAAGGGAAGACATCTCTGATCAACATTAGCAGAAAACTACGTTCTCTCATAAAAACATCCAAGGCCAACTTTGAGAGAAAAATCGCTAAGGACACTAAAGATAACCACAAAGCCTTCTTCAGCTATGTTAGAAACCTGGGCGGAAACCCTCAGATATGCTCAGAGTTGGTTCACAACAACAAAAATTACACTGAACCCACAGATATTGCCAACATTCTGGCTGACAGGTTCAGTGCAAATTTCTCCCCTCCCTCACCTCCAAAAGAAAAAACACTTATCCGAGCTGAATGTAATCTCCCTGTCATCTCAGATGTCCAAGTGAGAACCGCCCTAAACAAAGATAAAACACAGCATCAATGGGACCTGACGGTATCCCGGGTTGCGTGTTACGTGAACTCCAAGAGGAGCTAAACCCACACATAAAAATGCTATTTAACCTTAGCCTTACTTCGGGATATGTACCTGAACACTGGCGTACAGCAACAGTGGTCCCACTCCACAAGGGGGGTGCCTCTAGAGACCCTGGAAACTACCGCCCCATAAGCTTAACCAGCCTGGTCTGCAAAGCTATGGAAAGAATCATTATGGAACTCATAAACAGAGACATAGGGGACCTACAGACACTTGACCCCACCCAGTTCGGCTTTGTAAAGGGCAGCTCCTGCCTTTTAAACCTGGTTGACTTTTTCGAAACAGTCACTAGAGCCATTGATGAGGGCAAAGCAGTCCATACAGCATACCTGGACTTGGCTAAGGCCTTCGACACAATACCCCACTCAGGCATCATAGATAAGCTCAACAGCTTAAAAGTAAACCCTTATGTCACTAGATGGGTTGCAAACTGGCTAAAGGACAGAACCCATAAAGTTAAAATCGCTGGAGCAATGTCAGACTCAAAGCCAGTCACAAGTGGTGTCCCACAGGGATCTGTCCTGGGACCCCTCTTGTTCGGCATTTATTTCTCGGATGTTAAAGCAAACATGGGAGGGTTGTGGCTGACAAAGTTCGCAGATGACTGCAAACTAGGCGCCATAGTCGATACACCAGCAGACACATACTTCCTACAAAAAGGCCCCACAGAAATGGACAACTGGTGCCAGAGTCACGGCCTTAAACTAAATGCCAAAAAATGTATAGTCATCCCCTTTGGGAAAAACAAAGTACCCACAAATTATCACATAGACAGCAACCCATTGAGTACAGAAAAAGTAATCAGAGACCTAGGGACCCGAGTCGACAGCGACCTCTCATTTGACACCCATGTTGCCAAAGTGGTTAGAAAAACATTCTACCTTGCACACCTCATCATGAAGGGATTCACATCCAGATCCAAGGATGTCATTGTACCCCTATATTCCTCCCTCATCAGACCCATGATTGAGTACAATGCCCCATTTGGTATGTACCTCACCCGGCATTTGCAACAGCTGGAGAGACCACAAAAGTACCTCACCAAGAGGATCAAGGGTCTCCAACATATGTCTTATTCTGCCAGACTAAAGAAACTTCAGCTCTATTCAGTAGCATACCGCCTGCTCAGAGGTGATCTCTGCCTGAGGTACAATGCCATGTCCAATCAGGATCTGATGGACATGCTCCACCTCAAAAAATCCAAATCCATCAGGACCATGACAGCTAAAGACTTAAACCTCGGCACAAGTATGAATAGGACATGCTGGAGGGATAGATTCATAACCCAGAGGCTTCCCATGCTTTGGAACAAGATCCCAGTTCGTATTAGGCAGAGACCCTCACTGACTCTCTTCAAGAGAAATCTTGATGAGTGGATGGGAGATCGTAAGTTTACCCCAGGGGTCACATCTGTGTCACTGCTAGACAGGGGCACAGTAAACTAATTCTATTATATAAGGGGACTTTCATTGTGTCACTACTAGACAGAGGCACAGTATTCTAAATTTATTCTGTACATTTTTGTACCATTTCATGGGGTGGCAAAAGCCACATCACTATGGCTAGGCTTACAAATGCCCCAGGGCAGATAGCTTAGTACTATACTATGAAACTATGAACACACTGCCAAATTCTCCAAAACTACAGGAATTACTGATGGCCCCATTCCCCAGCCATATTAACTGACCACACTGCCAATGTCTCCAAAAGTACAGGAATTACTGATGTTCCCAGACCCCATGCATATTAATTGAGCACACTGTCAAAGTCTCTAAAAGTATAGAAATTACTGATAGCCCCATTCCTCATGCACATTAACTGACCACCCTGCCAAAGTCTCCAAAAGTACAGGAATTACAGATGTTCCCTTTTCCTATGCATATTAACTGGCCAAACTGCCAAAGTCTCCAAAAGTACAGGAATTAATGATGGCCCCATTCCACATGCATATTAACTGATCATACTGCAAAAGTCTCCAAAAATACATGAGTTAATCTTCTTCCCATTATCCCATGCATAATCACTGAGTGCACCGGCAAAGACTCCAAAAGTACAGGAATTACTGATGGCCACATTCCCCATGCATATTAACTGATCACACTGCCAAAGTCTCCAAAAGTACAGGAATTACTGATTTTCCCATTCCTCATGCATATTACCTGAGCATACTGCCAAAGTCTCCAAAAGTACAAGAATGACTGATAGCTTCATTCCCCATGAATATTAACTGAGCAAACTGCGAAAGTCTCCAAAAGTACAGGCTTAACTGATGGCCCCATTCCCTAATGAAATTTACTGACCACACTGCCAAAGCCTCCAAAAGAACAACAATTACTGATGTTCC